>NC_091821.1:373422197-373427197 GCF_038994185.2 Dermacentor albipictus
ACTTGTTTATTTATATATATATATCATAAGAAGCCAACAAGCAATGACACCAAAGAAAACATAGGGGAAATTGCTTCTATTTACTAATTGAATTAAATAAATTATGAATTACTGGAAACGAAAGTGGGTGACAAACAACTTGCTGCAAGGGGGGAACGATCCCGCCGTCTTCACATTTCGCGTGCTATGCTCTGCCAATTGAGCTACCGCAGCGTAATCCACTTTCTTGGGTATTTATGTTTTACTAGTGGAGCTAATGCTGGGATTGTTAGTCAGCGCCACCACTCACAAACCTTGGCGGCGGATGTGGAACATCCGTTCTGCCGCAGGCGTCACGAGTACGTGATCTCTTCGGGTGAAGGCAACTGGCCAATAAACCCACATATGCTACTTGAAGGCATCAATGTTGCCGTATTCGAGAACATCGGTTAACTCCCTTTCATATATATATATATATATATATATATATATATATATATATATATATATATATATGTACGCTTAGTGGAATTAAACAAAATAACACGGGCAGCTTATGAACTGTGGGGAAAACAACCGCATGGGCGGGTGATCAAAGAGCGTTTGATTACAATTCATGCAAAACGTGCGCGACCATAATGGCGCGTCAGCGGCTAGGCAGTGTCGCTTTTCTTTTCTTTGCAGTTTTATTACGCTCCTCTCGCCGCCTCCGCTTTCTCCATACCGCGAAAAATTTTGTCTCAGACAGGCCGTTAACGCCGCCTGTTTAAACGAGTTTTTCGGAACGAAAAAAGAAGTGAATATCATTCACGTCATGGCTGCCCCAACGGGAGCACAGTTCGTTGCGCTGGCAGTGTGCCATGAAAACCCCAGTGCTGCAAAAGGCGTAGCCAGGAGGCATGTCCTATGGTCTCTCTCTCTCTCTCTCTCTCTCTCTCTCTCTCTCTCTCTCTCTCTCTCTCTTTCGTGCGCTCGTTCTCGCTGTTTGTTGCTTCTTTTCGCTTTAGTTGAAATGCCAAAAAACAAAACGCCGGTGAACACCGGTCGCCTATTAGAAGATATTCAAAACACAACGAGGGAAGCTAAAAATTCCTTGCGCCGAAATCGCAATTTAGGTGTCGCGAAGGCCATATGACCCTGGCTCGAGCAGATGCACCCCGCCTACCTTACGTATATATAAATTCTAACGGAAAGCAGGGACACAAAGTTCCGTTTCTTTCTTTCTTTCTTTCTTTCTTTCTTTCTTTCTTTCTTTCTTTCTTTCTTTCTTTCTTTCTTTCTTTCTTTCTTTCTTTCTTTCCTTCCTTCTTTCTTTTTTTTCATTTCTGTCTTTCTTTCACTTAATTTAATAACGAAACCCACCCGTGGGGCAGCTTGCAAAGGCATGGCTGTAGTTTCTGTTTTCGCACGCCACGCCGGATGCGTCCTATTACGCTGACCGCCCGTGTTGATATTAGAGACGTTTAGCTTGTACCCTATTCCGGTAAACGGGAGCGGTTTGGGCGGATTACCGGATGGTCGGGGCGTAAACGTGAGCGGTGAAGCCGCCTGGTGTTGTAGAGCTCAACCAGACAAACGCATAGCTAAAACTGCCGTAACTCACCATATCCTGCTTCGCCACTCGTGCAAATTTTTGGCAGCGGCGTAATTGTGAACACGATTATGCCACTGTCGAAAATTTACGCCAGCAGCTAAGCAGAATACAGTAATTAGCTCTGTGTTTGTGTGGTTGAGCTTTGCGCCACCAGCTGGCGCCACCGATCGGGCCGCTCACCTTGACGCCCCCGCTAAACCGGAACACCGCCCGCGCTTGCCCGGATACCGGACACGCTAAAGGTCTCTATTAACCTGTCAGCGCTGCGGCATCTGCTTAGAATTTCGCGCAGAGCTTCTCGAGAATTGATGATCGAAGTAACGAAGATTGCCCCCGCACTCACCGAGTCCGAGGCGGGTCGGTGTAATACGGCAGGTAATTGAATTTTTTTTCATAAGATGCTTCAAAACACGCAGGCATGATGAAGGTCGTTTGTCGCAGCGTTTTTTCGTTCTCTCTTTTCAGTACGTGAGCGTAATAATGCTTTCGGCTACACCCGCTGTGCTCGTTCTTTATTTCGTTCAGGAAGCATGCTACACCTTAGGGCGAAATGGAATTGCGCATAAAAATAAGCTTTGCGACCCTGAAACCGCTCTGCAACCCTGAAACCGCTCTGCGACCCTGACCACCTGCTTTTTTCTTTGCCTGGAAGACGTTTCCTCCTGTTCCGATTAACCTTAGTGTGAATAGAAGGCTGATTACAGCAATGCTTCTGTTTATAGTTGTCGGCATTCCAGCTCTTTTATTCACATAATAAAGATATTTATTCTCTCTCTCTCTCTCTCTCTCTCTCTCTCTCTCTCTCTGTTTGGAGGGCTGCTCCTCTGCTTATGTCTCAAGGGTCGCAGAACATTGCTTTCTTTTTTCGCATTAGAAGTATACTCTTCCCAAACAGTCCTGCGCCAACAGTCGACAGCTACATAACGCGAAACGATGGTTGTAAACTTTGTCAAAGAGCAGTTGTATTTCAAGCATTCGTGTTGTTTTTGCGCGTTTTTGATGGAGGCAAAATGCGAAAACCCCCGTGTACTTAGATTTAGATGCATGTTAAAGAACCCAACGTGGTCAAAATTTCCGGAATCCCCCACAACGGCGTGCCTTATAATCACGTCGTGGTTTTGGCACGTAAAACGCGATAATTTGTGTGTGTGTGTGTGTGTGTGTGTGTGTGTGTGTTCAAGTTCAAGTTCAAGTTCAAGTTTATTCATCAATGATGTTAGATTTACAAGAATTGTATGCAAAATGAGCACTACACAGGGAGTCCCAAAGTTACAAACTGTCAGGGGGACTCCCATACATGAAAAAATAAAAAACACAATACAGATCAAACATTGGTTACGGTGGCATTACAGACTAAATAAGAAACAGCGCGAAAAAAGAAGAACTCAAAACTGTTTAGTAAGGCAAAAAATTGCGAAGAAGACTTCTGTAGTGAACAAGCAATGCAAATGTAAAATACAATAAAATATGAGTAATAAACGTGTAGTACAATAGCTAAGTCAATTATGATTACAATCACAAAGGCAGTGGTTAGGATGAAGAGAGTTGCTGCATAAAGTATTTCTTAACCTGATTCTTGAATATGTGCTCTGTGGGGGATGATTTTATGGTATGTGGAATAGAATTCCATAGTTTTATTCCCGCAAATGTGGTAGTGAACTTACCATAGTTTGTGCGCACTTTAGGCAAAAGACGATTATCGAGTTCAGAGAACCTAGTAGTGTTAGTATTTACAAAAGTTTCAGTAACAAAGCCATCTATGTGTGCAATATTACGAAATAACTTATAGATCACGATTGTTAACTTTAACTGAAAGAGCTGATGAAGAGGATGAATGCTTAAACTGCAATAAAGTGGCGTTGCATTCGATAGGAAATGGCTGAAAGTCATGAGGCGAATCGCCTGATTCTGTATGCGTTGAAGTTGGCTGAGGTGAGCGAGGTATGTGTTTCCCCAGGCTGATATGCAGTAAGATAAATGGCTGTGAATGTGTGCATGATAAAGAGAATGGATAATGTGTGGCTGAAAGTACGAGCGGGTTTTGATTATGGCGCGTATTCCAAACGATATCTTACGGACAAGTGACTGCGCATGAAGATTGAATTTCAGATGCCTGTCGAAAACTACGCCAAGAAACTTAGTGCTAACAGATATTGGTATTAAAGGGGTTGGGACACCAAATTTTGAGGCTATAAAAAGCATGTTGTAGGCTGCTTCCGTATGCAAGGACACCCAGAACGAGGTATCGGACGCTGCAAACATTTCAAAATAATTTTAATTCAGCTCCAAAAAGTCATTAAAAACTCCTTCTCGTAGTCGAGACCCATCGCTAGCGCGGCAGCTACTACGTCACAGTGGAGGAACGAAAATATTGACGTCATAGCACACCAGCACAAAAACGTGACGTATGATGAGTAGCGATGAAATGCCGATTACGGAGCCTGGTGAGCCGAGCGACCGAGCATAGCCTCCACTATGGCCGAGCTACAGGCATATAGAAATCCTTTCTTAATGCAAAGAAGTGGTAAGGCGTGCAGACACGGACACAGGAGGAGAGAAGTGGGCAACACGAACGCCGCACGGCGGCCCGCGAATGGCAAACTGCGTGCGGCGAGTTGCCGTGCTGACGGGCCTTTGCACGTTTTAGTGTAAAACAGTAGCCGGCCGACTCCGAAAGGGACCAGGATATGCGGCGTTCGTGTTGTCCGCTTCTCTCCTCGCATAGTCGCATAGTTCGGCAGCTCGGAGCGGTCTCTCCTTCGCTTGGCCTTTCTCAATGTGAAGGCCCGTCCACGTTGCCGGCACGGAAACTCGCCGCACGCCGTTTGCCGTTCGCGGGCCCCCGTGCGACGACGGTTTTGCTCGCGAACGGCGAGATTTCCTAGCCGTACAGAGCAGGGGCCCGGGACCCATTTGCAGCCGTACGGCGAAGCGGCCAATCAGCGTCCGAGGAGTGGTCACTCTGTGCACCAACGGCAGCTTCACCGCCTCTGATCGTTCGGCGCCGCCGATGTCGTGGCTAGGCCTTTTCCGGTTCACTTCGAAGCTAAAGCTTACGGCGCTTCGGAATGAATCACCGACCCTCACAAGCCGCAATATTTTCTTACCGTTGTTGTCGCTCTTCGCAATAATTATAATAATCGCGACATGCACTTCGAATCGCCAGTTGACCTCTGCTGGCAGAGCACGCGTATGCGCGAGCAGACGACGCAGCATAGTTTTACGTCACCATTTTTTGTGGCCCACGTGACCAAGCCATGTTGCGTTTCCTCCTCTGTGACGTCATAGCATCCCCCGGAGCCCAGAAACCGAAACCGAAATCGCTCGGTATAATAATGCTATTATTAAATTATTTGTCGGATATATATGAATCCCGCTGTGTGTATCGTGCTCCCTGAAGCATGACGCAACGTTTGAATCAACAAAC